>NC_081854.1:25943040-25945604 GCF_963259705.1 Myotis daubentonii | reverse complement strand
GTGGAAGAGGCCTGGGGCGGGGCAGGGAACTTGGTGGAAGGGGGAAATGTGGGAGAAAAAGGGGGACATCTGTAACACTCTCAACAATAAAGATTTTTAAAAAATAATAATGACTGAGAATTTTTCCAAATTGATGAAAAACATGAATCCACAGTTCCAAGAAACAAGCATATCCTAAACTAGATAAATAAAAAGAAATTCATGACTAACACATCAAAATGAAATTGTACATTGAAGTTATCTAGAGCTATTCTTTATCTCTGCACCATCTGGAGTATAGTATTGAAATAAATTCCTAGGCCTAAGATGGAGCTGCTCCTGCCTGGAGTGCCACATCAGCAAAACAAAACTTACTTAACTTTCATGTCCCTGTAAATGCTTTGTTTGACCAGAAACCCAGTATATTTAGTCAGTCAATCCCCAAACGCCAAGTAAGCCAACTATAGGGCTTCACATCTCAAATAAAGTTGACTATGTGGCCACAGCCAATCAGATGTTTTCTATTTGTCTCTTGCTTTTTTTTAATTAAATTTTTATTGTTCAGATTATTACATTTGTTCTCCCCCCCCCATAACTCCACTCCTCCCAGTTCCCACCCCACCCTCCGCCCTCACTCCCCACCCACTGTCCTCATCCATAGGTGCACGATTTTTGTCCAGTCTCTTCCCTCATCCCCCATACCCCTTCCCCCACCCCACCCCGAGAATAGTCAGTCCATTCCCTTTCTATGTCCCTGATTCTATTATATTCACCAGTTCATTCTGTTCATCAGATTATTTATTCACTTGATTTTTAGATTCACTTGGTGATAGATGTGTATTTGTTGTTCATAATTTGTATCTTTACCTTTTTCTTCTTCTTCCTCTTCTTAAAGGATACCTTTCAGCATTTCATATAATACTGGTTTGGTGGTGATGAACTCCTTTAGCTTTTCCTTATCTGTGAAGCTCTTTATCTGACCTTCAATTCTGAATGATAGCTTTGCTGGATAAAGTAATCTTGGTTGTAGGTTCTTGGTATTCATCACTTTGAATATTTCTTGCCACTCCCTTCTGGCCTGCAAAGTTTCTGTTGAGAAATCAGCAGACAATCGTATGGGTATTCCCTTGTAGGTAACTGAGTTTCTTTCTCTTGCTGCTTTTAAGATTCTCTCTTTGTCTTTTGCTCTTGGCATTTTAATGATGATGTGTCTTGGTGTGGTCCTCTTTGGATTCCTTTTGTTTGGGGTTCTCTGCACTTCCTGGACTTGTAAGTCTCTTTCACTTGGTAGGGGAAGTTTTCTGTCATTATTTCTTCAAATAGGTTTTCAATACCTTGCTCTCTCTCATCTTCTGGCACCCCTATAATTCGGATGTTGGTACGCTTGAAGCCGTCCCAGAGGCTCCTTACACTATCTTCATAATTTCTGATTCTTTTTTCATTTTGCTTTTCCAGTTGGGTGTTTTTTGCTTCTTCGCATTTCAAATCTTTAACTTGATTCTTGCGCTCCTCTGGTCTGCTGTTGGGAGTCTGTATAATATTCTTTATTTCAGTCAGTGTATGCTTAATTTCTAGTTGGTCCTTTACCACAACATCAAGGGTCTCATTGGATTTCTTGAGGATCTCACTATATTTATCGGCGGTCTCACCAGTCTTTTCGAGGGCCCTACTAAATTTATCGGCGGCTTCTAGACAGTTCTTGAGGGACCTTAAAAGTGTGGTTTTGAGCTCTATATCCAGCATTTTGCCTTCCTCCATCTCTGTCCTGTTTCTTTGTCTCTGCATATTTTATGCTTTCTTGGTACACTCCCTAGTGGTTTTTGTGTGCAGTCTTGTTGTAGCTAAGCCTTGATTGTTGTAGGTAACTCTGGGGGAGATTTGACCTCCAGGCCAACTGGCTGTGAGAATCAGCTGTGTCTGCAGTGGGAGAACTTCTGTCCTCTAGGGAGGTGCTAATCTAGCCTTTGCCTGAGGCTAACCAGCAAATGCCTGCGTGCAAGGCTTGCGCGGAGAGGGTCCCAGGGGGTCAACAGGGCGGGCCAAGAGAGCAGTTATGGCTGCTCTCAGTCCCGTCCCCAGAGGCTCTGCCTCTCAGTGTCCCAGCGACCACTGCAAGTACCTTGGAGAGAAAGCTGCCCTCAAGTTCCGACCGATACCAGACAGTCCCTCTTCTCCCGTTTGAGTCTGGGTCCCCAGAGACTCACCTGGAGCTTGAGCCCAGAGCCTGAGACTACCTCCCGATTGAAAACGACAACCACGCCCTCAGCTGCCAGCCCACTCCGCATGCACCTCCGCACCTTAGTATTTTACTTCTGTACTGCGCCTCCTCTGAGTATGCTTTTCTCTTTCCTTCTAGTTGTAGAATTTCCCCTCAGCCAGCTTTCCTGTGGTTCGTCTTTTAGTTGTATTTTTGAAGTGGTTGTTTACCTATGCCGCCATCTTGGTTTCTCTCCTCTTGCTTTTTCTTTATTCTTTATCCTATAAAAGCTTCTTGCCTCCTGCCTCATTTTCAGTTCTCAGAAAGGAGACTATCCACTTCATGAAGTATTGAAAAAATTGTTTGTATCATCTAAATTGTCTTCTTT